>NC_081561.1:131596706-131616814 GCF_022355385.1 Mustela nigripes | reverse complement strand
TCCTTGGTATTGAAACCGCACTCCTTGGTAGGTGAACTTGGTCTCTGCTGGATTTCTTGTTGATCTTCTGGGGGAGGCGCCTGTTGTAGTGATTCTCAAGTGTCTGCCCCAGGCGGAATTATACCACCCTTTCCCGGGGCCGGGGTGAGTAATCCACTTGGGTTTGCTTTCAGGAGCTTTGGTTCCCTGAGAGCTTTCCGCTTTCCGTAGAGTTCCGGAGGACGGGAATACAAATGGTGGCCTCCTGGTCTTCGGCCTGGAGGAGCCGAGAGCCCAGGGCCGCACTCCTCCGTGCGCCTTCAGAGAACCGCGTCCAGTTACTCCCGTCTGCCTGACCTCCGGCCGGCTCTGAGCTCACCGAGCCTGCGACCGGTTCAAGGTCACCCCGAGCTGTGAGCTTACTGTTGGCTCTGTCTCTGTAGCCAGCTTTCCCGTTCCAATACCCGCAAGCTCTGCGACACTCAGACACCCCCGATCCTTCTGTGACCCTGCGGGACCTGAGGCCACGCTGACCCCGCGTGGGCTTCGCCCCGGTTTAGCCTCTGGAGCATGTCCCTCAGCGGAACAGACTTTTAAAAGTCCTGATTTTGTGCACCGTTGCTCCGCCGCTTGCCGGGAGCCAGCCCCTCCCCCCGGGGTCTATCTTCCCGTCGCTTTGGATTCACTTCTCCGCCGGTCCTACCTTTCAGAAAGTGGTTGTTTTTCTGTTTCCAGAATTGCTGTTCTTCTCTTCGATCTGCCGATGGATTTTCAGGTGTTTGCAATCTTTAGATAAGCTATCTAGCTGATCTCCGGCTAGCTGAAGTAGTCTCAGCCTGCTACTTCTCTGCCATCTTGACTCCTCCCCTTATTGATTTATTTTTATGTTAGTTATCTTTGTTTTTTATGGGGTACAGTATCCTCCTACAAATTTTCTTGATCACACTCTATGGGAAATTTGTGTACATGGAATTTGGGGAAGTGTTTGAGAACACTGGCAATAAGGAATTGAAGGAAGCAGAATTGGACAAGGGTGACAACACAGACCCCGGGTTATCATGGGAGCTCTTAACCTAGATGGTCCTCCCAGTTGTCCTAAATTGAGGGAAGGGTCTTGGCCTTTGTATTCCATGTTGACCAGTCACTGGATATAAACCAACTCTTGGGGAGGAACCATACCTTCGGTAGGGCATTTGCCTTTAGTCAAGAGCAATACCAGGAGAGGGGTGCACCTGTGAGCTGCCCACAGTCAATACTCTTAGAAATTGGGGTAATGAAGACTTTAGTTCTGAAGGAGGCATTCACTTACTCTATAGTGCCCTCACCCTCATTGCCAAAAAGGAGCTTTAAGGAGTAGAACAACAAGAATATATTTAAAGAGTGACAGGGACTTCTGTTGCCATTTTATACCTCGTTCACCACTCAAACAAATTATTTCTTGTCACTTTGAATGCATGATTGAATAAAGTAAAAGGCATTTGTTGATACAATGAAAGTACAAGTAATAGATGGTTGATAGAAGAAGAAAAACGTGTAAGAGTTTCCCTTGGGCCTCAAAGGTTAATTATTGATTAGCATGTATGTGCTAAAAGAATATTAATAAAAAAGCATAGGCACAAGGCAGTAAATTTCTAGAAGTTGACTTTTTTTTGATATGTAATATATTTCTTAGGTAGGGAGGAAAGAGAGTAAATCACAAGGAAATTATTTCATGCATTTCACTGATTAAATGGGCTAGTCTTGACAAGACTCTGAAAAGCTGGGCAGCACTCTTACTATCAGCAGGGACCACCAAAAGGAACAGAGATGTGCTCACACAGCATATACACAGAAAAACATTAAAAAACAAATCAGAGTAGATGTAAGATTGAATAAGCAATACCTTCAGTGAAAAACTTCTGGTTTTGGACGGAAACAGCTGGTAGCATGCTGTAGGCAATCCTTGCTTTGCACAGAACCATTTTAACTGAAATTTGTGCATATCAGAGCTGTGGAAAGTGAGGATTGTCATTAGCTGTGTTATTATTCGGTTATTACAATTTTTATTTTCCTACAAATTTGGCTCTTTAAAACTTTTTAAAAGTTTAAAAAAAAAAAAACTTTTCAAAATTTTATTTATTTAATTTATGATCCCTGCACCCCTTGTGGGCCTCAAACCCACAGACCCTAAATCAAGAGTTTCATGCTCTTCCTACTGAGCCAGTCAGGTCCCCCAAAATATTTTAAACTGTCTGAATCATTAGACATTAGCTTCATGAAAGAAGAGGCTTTTATTTTATCCCTATTTTTTATCCCTATTTACTGTATTATTTTACCCCTATTTACCCACTATTTTATCCGTACAGCCTAACATAGTTCCTGGCCCCATAGCAGGTATTTGATGAATGCATGAACCATCAACCAGATGAAATAGTGCATAGCAATCTAGTGACCATGCAGTTTTTCCTCGGGCTGTCTGGTAAATATCTGAGTCATTTGCTGGGTGAATCTTGAAGAGCCAACAGAACTTTCTATAGTAAACTCTTAGTGCTTGCTTGCTTGCTTTTTTTTTTTTTTTAAGATTTTATTCATTTATTTGACAGATATAAGTCACAAGTAGGCAGAGAGGCAGGCAGAAAGAGAGAGGAGGAAGCAGCAGGCTTCCTGCCGAGCAGAGAGCCCAATGCCTGCTGCCAGGACCCTGAGATCATGACCTGAGCTGAAGGCAGAGGCTTTAACCCACTGAGCCACCCAGGCGCCCCTAATGCTTGCTTTCTTATGTAGAGATTCAGTTTTCATAGCAACCATTCATACTGTGGTATTCTAACCAAAGATTAGTTGCCCTTTCATTTTCAACTATTCACTCTACATCTGGTTCCTAAAAATGTTAGCATCTATATAAATATGTAATCGGTAAGACCCTTAGTAGCTATTTCATATATGATTGTTTGTGAATACAACAAGCCTGGAGTTTTAGTTTTTTGGTTTTTTTGCTTTTAATTTAAGTAAACTCTACACCCAACAAGGTGCTCAAACTCATGACCCTGAGATCAAGAGTTGCACGCTCCTGCAGGTAAACCATCCAGGCACCCCAAGGTTAGTCTTTTAAGTTCAGCTAGGAAAATAATTTTCTGTTGACTTCAAAAGCAAATAATAAAAATTAAAGTTTCTAACTCAGCTTCATGCTCACAGGCCATGCAATCCAGTATACAAAATAGAAAAAAAATATCGATATTACATAAAGGATAGAAGTGCAAAATGGGATGGAGTTCAAGGACACTGGAAAAACTGAATAATGATTAGAAAACAAAGTTTCTTCAATTTATTTTTAACTATCAAAATTTTAAACACGGGACAGTTTCTTTACAGAATATGTTCCAATATTTTGGAATCACCAAATTTGTATATTATAAACTGTTTGTAGAAACTTTGGGGCTTTCTTCAAAACTATACTTCTGTCCATCACTCATTTTTCAGACTCAACTCAGACCTCAAGTTTCCTGCTTTTCTTAGATGTATCTCTTGTTCTTTGTTTTTCTCCCTCTCATTTTTTTTTTTTTTTGAGATCTTATTTATTTGACAGAGATCACAAGTGGGCAGAGAAGCAGGCAGAGAGAGGAGGAAGCAGGCTCCCTGCTGAGCAGAGAGCCTGATGTGGGGCTCAATCCCAGGACCCTGGGATCATGACCTGAGCTGAAGGCCGAGGCTTTAACACACTGAGCCACCCAGGTGCCCCTCTCTCTCTCATTTCTGATGAAGGTACACAGTTTTGTTTTCATCACTAAGGAACGAGTAGGAAACAGCCCAATAACATTGGTGTCTACTGGGGTAACTCTCATTGCGTGAGTTGCTGGTACTCTCGATTCAAACTGACACCACTACAAAATGACAGAGCACTCTCCCCAAGGTTCTCTATGCTAAATTCATGACCATGGAAAAACTACAGTATTGAAACAAGACTAACAATAGTAGAATGTTACCCTTAGGGTGGTATTTGGAAAGAAGAGGAAATAATAACCCACAGTTGTGTGAATTACCAATTCTGTGTTGGAGGCCTAGAAATAAAAGAACACATGACTTTATTTTAGGTAGGAACTCTGATTAAAAAGAAAAGAAAATTAGAAAAGACAATGTTGTTGAATCTGTTCCTACCATTCTTATTCCCATGATAACAATAAAGGAAAGTAGGCTGTAGCAAAAGATTGAAATTCACTTTTTGATTCAGAGTTATTGGTGATTTTTTTTTTTGTTTTTGTTTTCCCTGGGGTTTTTTGTCTATGTAAATAAAAAATTGGGCTAAAAAAAGGGATCTTTTCTCTTTGAAGGTGCTCCTGTTCTGAGAATAGAACAGAATACCACCTATGTGCTTTTTAGTGACTCTCAATTAGTGAGCCTTATATTGGGTATGCGTGTAAAGTCTAAACAGACACACCGATGGAAAACTTGATTGTGGGCAGGAAGATGGCTTTCCTTAGGGCTATTAAGGCAGCTCAAGGAGGAGAATTTGTTCCTTTTCTCTCTTAAATAGTAGCACTGCTATACAAATGCAGCTGAAGCTGTCATTAAAGCTGCTTGGTATTTGCCTTAGCTTAAGTGACTGGCAGACTAGCTATATTCTCATCTGTTAAACCTGAGAGGAGCAGAAGAGCAAATTATATGAGGTCTGCTTTGAACACTGTTGCTGAAGCCTTCTTGATTATACTTTAAGGCCTACAATATGTGTCTATAGAGCTCGATGGATTACACAGCATCCTTGTATCTATTATCACTTTCGATCTGCACCAAAACACTGTGACTTAAGCAGGGATGCGGACACATCACAAAAGTCACGTGGCTCGTCCATGCCTGCCGGTTTTCAGTCATTCCCCCTGGTAATTTAGTTCATGGAATATTGCTGTGTGACATCTTTCCCTTGGCCTGTCATTGTGGAAATAAGTGAATGCTGGACAAGCACGATTCCTACAAATTTCTGCGAAGACATTTTATTAACAGAGAGTGTAATACAGCACCTGTATCAAGCATGATGTGTTTTAGACTGCCGTTCGCTGCAGATAGCCGCTGAGAACTCTCAGGCGAGGCCCCGTCTGTCAAAATCCTTATTTTGTTCACCGGCACAAGAAGCCTAAAGGTGTGCACTGCTGCATCATTGAAGCCACAGTCAGGAGACTTGACTGGTCTATCTTCCCTGGACCCTTTCCCCAAAGCTTTGACCTTTATATCCCTACGCAGCACAGACTCTTTTCCAGGACATTAGCTCTAACGTAAGGAACCAGGCTGCGACGTCATCTGTATGCAGCCTTCCTTTCCCTCCTGCGTGCGCAAACGATGTCTTGGTCGTGGCTTCTGCGGCTATGGACAGAGCCCGGGATTCTGAGAGTCCGCTCTTCGTGCCAGGTCTCCTTGGTGTTTGTCTTGGAAACGGGGCCAGTCTCCCTGATGGCTGTGTGTCAGAGCAATCTATCAGGTACTCTTCCTTCACAGCAGTCCCCTGCTCTCCACCGTGTACCTTGAGATTGGGCTTCAGTGTCCTTGCAAACCCGTATCTGTCCTCCGCAGCTTGTGGCTGTCCCCGCCGCAGCTCACCAAACCTCCTCTGCATGGTTATCCTGTTGTCATCTGTCCTTCTCACCTGGGGGGCTCTGGTGTGATGATCTGTGCTGGTGGGCTGGCTGCATCCCAGCACATTATTGTTGATGATGATCCCGACTCACCATTTACTGGTAAGCATTATTCACAAGTGTGCGAGGAGGGCCAGGTGGGTTTTCATAATTCATCTCTGTCTCGCAGCTGTGGGTGAGGTTGCCCGTCAGTACTTCTGTTCTCTCTAAACCCTCCTTTTGTAAGGTCAGGAGCACGATCCTGTCTTAGTGTTTTCCAATTTCCAGAAGAGCATATTTTTCTTCTTCACCTAATTTATTCTTATATGCATTCATTGCAACCTTGGGCAAGATGCTGCCTATAGCCATCAATTCTGTATTGTAATTTGAAACCATACATTGCCCATGCCTTTTCTATAGGGCTCTGTAGAGCTCATGCAGAGCAGTGTCTAAAACCTAGATATCACCTTGGGATTCACTGGTTGTATTGCTAAGGAAAACTAGAATTCTGTCCGACCAGCATCATTTCCCCTGCAGTAACACTCGAGTTTTCACGTTTCACTTCTGGAAACAATATGCGACACAACTTTGATCAAGGGTAAGCCTCTTTTCTCCACAAAACAACTTTGGGGAGTAATGGAAGAGCATATCAGGTGATTTTTCAAAATTTAAAAAGTCCCCATAAGGGATGCCTGGGTGGTGCGGTTGGTTAAGTTTCTGACTCTTGATTTTGGCTCAGGTCATGATCTCAGGGTCATGAGATCAAGCCCCAAGACAGGCTCTGCACTCAGTGCAGAGTCTGCTTAAGATTCTCTCTCCCTCTGCCCCCACGTTTGCTCTCTCTCTCTCTCTAAAATAAAAATAAATAATTCTTTTAAAACAAACAAACAAACAAACAAGAAGTCCTCCTAAGTGCTCATTTTATTGGTTACGCTTCCTAGCATTTCAGTCTGCTCCACCTTGGGAAAGCCTTATCAGTTATGGCTGGCAAGAAGCATAGATCCTTTGGCCTCCCACAAAAGTAACTGTAAAGAAAACAAAGCTGTCTTTGCCAGCTGCTGCTACTGCCTTTGGAGCACAGTTCGGGGATACAGGTCTTTTACAGTAACTATAAGCCAAACTTTGAATTTTCACAAAGAAAATACTGTGCTCAACATATCAACTAACATTTAAGTCTAAGCAATGTGATAGACATTTTAATATTCACTGTCTTATTGTTACGTATTATTATCTTTATGGTGTAAGTCAAGTAAATGAGTTTTGAAATGGTCCAGCTAGGCAGCTAGTAAGCAATATGGGAAGCGACTATTGCTATAGGTCCGATGTGTTCTTCTACTCTCTCTGCCGTGTTATGACTCCATTCTATGTTTAACTTTTTGTACGAGATCATCACTGGCAGAAGTTGTGATCCTCAGAAGCCAGTTTCAGAGAAGTGGTATTATTTTTAAAAAACTAATTAATTAACTTGGGTTTTCTACTTACATTGTCAAATCATGGAAGCAACAAAACCTGTAGGAGCATTTGTTAAAACTTCCTTTCCTTTTCTAACCATGGTCCCTTAAACGTCACTTTCTCTGAGTCCTCCCTGCCATTCCTGATCTTCTGCAGCTTTTTGTCTTTAAGAAAAAGACACAGTTCTCCTAATCTTCCCCTTCTATATTTCTACCCATAATTTCAGTTCTCTATCCCTGTCAACATTCTTACTGAGCATCACAGAAGCGCAAAGAACCCAAGAATCCATCACACACTAGCTAGTAGGACCTTCCCAGGAGCATGTTGAGGGGAGGGTATGAGTGATTCGAGTGG
The DNA here is from genome assembly GCF_022355385.1 of Mustela nigripes. Taxonomy (NCBI): domain Eukaryota; kingdom Metazoa; phylum Chordata; class Mammalia; order Carnivora; family Mustelidae; genus Mustela; species Mustela nigripes. The sequence continues at coordinate 131,609,453 of NC_081561.1, read as the reverse complement.
ACAGCCTGTACCAACTTCAACAAGCTGGGAGTACTCATATATTAACAGCTTTTTCCCTAACAAACAAACAAACAAACAAACAAAAACCTGGGAACAACCATAGGTGGGACCTCTTTAACAAATCCACTATTTTCTTGGAAAAATAAGAATTATGTTGTGCTATTCAATTCCACTTGAGTTTTAGCATTCCTGATGAAGCGTCCCTTAAAACTTTCCTTGATAACCAGTGAGTTATACCTCTGGGATGAATTTGTTCAGCTTCTTCTAGAATGTCTTCTCTAGTTCTCATACTAGCTGTTACAGCCAAATATATATATATATATATATATTTTTTTTTTTTTTAAAGATTTTATTTATTTACTGGACAGAGAGAGATCACAAGTAGGCAGAGAGGCAGGCAGAGAGAGAGGAGGAAGCAGGCTCCCTGCTGAGCAGAGAGCCCGATGCGGGGCTCGATCCCGGGACCCTGAGATCATGACCTGAGTCAAAGGCAGCGGCTTAACCCACTGAGCCACCCAGGCGCCCCATGGCCAAAAATATTTTATCTGAAAATTTAAAAAGAGGGGGAATTTCAAATATGACCTTAAGTTTTCCAGTATGAATTATCATATTAAAAAATGAAAGAACTGAGCTTTTACAAATTCATTTTACAATTTCTTTTTTTATAAAAATATGAAAGAACTGAGCTTTTACTTGCAATTCTGCAGCAATTAGGTATTTCAGAAGAGGCTGGATAAAACCACAAGATCATGGCAGCATGTAAAAAAGTAAGATAAGCACGTACCTATCTCATGGGTCTGTGAGTCATTTGAAGTTGGCTGATCTAGGCCAGGCTGGACTGGGTGGCTGTGATGATCTCAGCTGTTTGCTCCCGTGGCTTGGAATCAGCTGGGGATTAGCCCAGGCTCTACTGGGGCAGCTTAGTTCTGTTCTCCATGCCTCCCATCCTCTTCCTACCTGGGCAAGTTCTCACCGCAGTAGCAGAAGCACCAAAAAGCAAAGTCAATAGAGCGAGCATTGTTCAAGCCTTTGGTCATATCATGCTCTCTAATGTTTCATTGATCAAAACAAGTCAAACGACCAAACCCAAAGACAGGGAGTAGGGAGAGACATTCTATGTCCTTATCAGGAGATATTACAAAGGCACATAGCAATGCACATGGATGCTCGAAGAGGTGAAGGGTTGGTGACATTGATCAAGTCTATTTATCTATTTATAAAAACCTATTTTTCTTGAGTATCATTCTATCAAAAGCTAGGTAGTGTTCGTTCTGGTAGTGTTAGCTCTTGATGAAGGCACCATTCATTCATTCAAACATGCATTTACTCATTGTTCAGTAACATGTAACACAGAGTTCTTTACACAAGTGCTATCTAGTAGAAATATATTGTGGTCAATTTTCTAGTACCCACCTTTAACTAGGTAAGAATAAGCAGGCAAAAATATATTTAATAATATATTTTAGTAAAATATATCTAAAATATAAACATTTGACATGTAATCACCATTGAAGTTAAGATATTTTATGTTCTTTTCCTTTTTCACAAAATCCTCAAAATCCGGTGTGTATTTCTTACAGCATATCTCAGTTTGGACCAGTTTTATTTCAAGTACTAAAGCCGCAAGTGACTGGTAAAGCTACAGACTATGTATTAAACTTGGTGCTGAGGATACAAGACAGCTGCCCCATGGATCTTTCAATCTAGAAAGGAGAATTAATCTAAATGATGTCACCATTTTCTGTCTTTCTGAGAAGCTCACATTTTTAACTGACTGTTTTGGAAAAATGACTATGTTGATACCTCTTGGATCTGGTCATGACTCTGTGTGGCAGTTTTGTTCCCTATTCTAATAGTTCTCTTTTCCACATCCTCAAACAATCTCCTTAGCCTAGTTTAGTTGGAGATATTTCAACATGCCTTTTTAAAATCTCCTATGAAAAGTCATCATTGTGCTTCAAAGTCTGGCCAAAAAAAAAAAAAAAAAAAGATGTGGCTTTTTGCAAAATCAATATAGTGAAGGGATATTACCTGAGATCTTATTACTAGGAGGATAAATTTCCACATTATGACTCTACCTGATAAGAGCTGAGAATCCTTCATGATAGAAAAGTTGAATGGAAAAGTTATCTTTCTCAGTGGATATCTGCTTTAAAAAAAATTAATAAGAAAAACTGGGTGGTTGTAGAGAGAATATATAATAAAAGTAGATAAAAAAGGAAAACATTGCTTCAGAAGTAGTACAAGAAATTACAGAGGCAGAGCCTGGAGAAAATGAGAAGGAAAGAAAAAGGAAACATTAATAGTGTTTATCTGTTCTGACCCGATTAAGTATGTAACTGCCCATAAGAACGTTTTGACTTTTCCACACTAAACTGTCCAAGCAAAGTTTATCAAAGAGGGTAATTTTTAGAAAGCAGTTATTGTCTTTTGAAGTTGTAGATAAAGGGCCTGGCAAGAATAGGGAGATAAGATATTTTCTTCGTAGTCTATCACAATCTGATGTTTCTTTAAATATTTAGGCATAATTCAAAGAACTAAAAGAGGTCTCTTTCAACTGCTACAGATCACCTTGTGATTTCTTTTTTCTTTTTTCTTTTTTAATCCTGTTCTGCTGATTGCATGTCTTTTCAATGATGATTCATGACTTTGATTATGTAACCCATTGATATAAAAACCATTCTGGGTAGATGCCCTCACGCCTCTTTTTTCCTCTGGCAACATTGCAGGCACTAGTGATGGTACTTGGCATAATGTTCTTGGGCAACCCAGGGCACCTTTGATTTTTATCAGTGAGGTGATCAATACTTGTGTCCAAAAAGCAAGTGTCTTGGGTAGTTTGGGGTGATGATGCAGGGATTTTAAGCTCTGGGATGCTCTTTTCATAAGATATTACTGAAAACTACAGTATGGTCTGTGTTTTCATACTAGACACTTTAGAAAATGACTATAATTACATAGAGAAGGGAGTCCAGATTACATGGTGGGCTTTTTTTACACTTTAAATTACAAAAATATATTTGAGAGTCTGCTCCCGTTTTTCGTGAAGCTTTTAAATCAGGACAACAACATTGTCTTATGTTTAGTGACAAAGGATGATTTCAATAATTGCAAGAAATATTTTTCACCACCAGTAGATGTCTACCGATATATCTCCTCCCCAATCCCCCCACATCTGACCCTCTTGCTCTTAACATTGAAATATTGTGTGTCATTTCTTTTCATTGCGGTATTTTCAGATGGGAATTAAAAATAAATTGAAAAAAGTAATGCTTAGTAAACTTAGATGGCAAATTAGTGATTTATACATTGGTGATTTATCAATGAGGGGGAAAAGGGGCAACTCTAATGAGATGTACATCATAAGGTGAAAGCCTTCCTCCCCCAGGGTCAGAAAGTAGGCAGGAGCTTTGACTAGAGTGAAAGCTGGCATCAGAGACATCATCATTAATTCAAACCCAGAATGGAAGAGCTCCTAAGGTCACTTTAGTAAAGAATTTTTTTTTTTTAAAAGTTGCCAGTAGAATGGGGAGTAAAGTAGGACAGGTGTGTGTATGTGTATGTGTATGTGTATGTGTATGTGTAAAAGCTTGAGAATTGACTTAAAACCGTTTAATGAGTTCAGAAAATAAAGTTGTCTGCTTGCAAATTAAGAATATTTATATGCTCACGGCTTAAAACAAAGAAGGCACACCATAACTATTTATTAGGTGAACAAATGAATGTCATCCACTTAAATACATTTTAGTGACTGTGGTTTTCCTTTTTTTCTGGATATTAAACCACGACACCCAGAAAAGAGGATCTAAGAATTGGACAGCCTTTCCGATATGACCGTTCGCATTCTGTCCCTACTGTCATTTCTCAGACAGGAAGGAGTCCCACCAACAGCGGAAATAGAGGCCTGAGGGAAATATAGGTGGCAAAATAGGGCCATGTTTCTCCTATCCTGGTTTCAAGCCATAATCCCAGCCCCTTTACTGTGGCCTGAGAAGTACAAATGGGAGGAGATGAAGGTCTAATTCAGATTATCCTTATTATTTATACCAGATATCCCTCCCTCCCTAACAAAATCCCATGCCAGTTTTAGGTTCAGAGACATTCTGGATCTTCCTTTAACAAACCCAAGCCACTGACATTTTCCTAGGAAAGATCTTTTCCAATCATCAGATAAACAGAAGGTCTACATTTAAGATGTGGGAGAGTTTTACTCATCCAGTAAACAATCATCAAGCATCTTCTTTCTTGAAATAGATTTGTCTCCTTTAATTAGACCAGGCCTCAGTATTTCTGTAGCAGTGAACTTTGTTTCCTCTATCATGATTATCTTTCTGTAGTTGCTAAGATATGCTCAGAGTGGAAAAATTATAAAAAGCTTAGAATTCTTAAGTCTGTATATGATTCTATATGTATATGTATTCTATGATAAGCTGGCACAATATTAGAAAGTTTGTATTCTGATGGCACTTCTGTTTTATTTCTCTGCTTCTCTTTCCTGTAACTACCTTCCCTGTTAATTAATACTTTACCTGATTTGCATGCAGGGTATTAGTTGAAAATCTAGTGCTCAATAATGTAGTTGAAAATCTAGAGCTCACTAATGTAGAAAACTACCATCAGATTAGAAATGAGAGTTCAGATTAATGAACAAATTTCCATGTGTGTGCATGTGTTTGTATGTGCACACACACGTGCACCTGCATATTTAAAGGGGACTTTCCTGGAAATTCCAGAATAATAAACTTTGGGCACTGGAGTTGTTTAGAAGGTATACATTCAGTGATTCTCAACTGAGGTTGCATATTACAATCCCCTGAGGAATTTACAAGACTCCTTTTCCCCTCCTTTTTCTTGAGGATGGGCCCTGCACATGGGTATTTTTTTCAAATCCATGTATATTCTAATATGCAGCCAAGGTTTAAAAACCCCTGGTTTGGTCAGGCCTCCTTTTATGTGGATAGACCAAATAAAAACCCTTTAGGTAAGAACTGAGCATGTCAGGTCATTAGAGACCAGATTAAAAGCCACATAACCAATGCCCATTTCAGAGCGATTTCCATAGTAATCCAGCATTAATATCTTGTTAGTTTGGACTTGTTTGAACTTTCCCTTGAGAACATTAACAGAAGGAATCATGCTTCTTAATTTCTTTTCCCCCAAATACACTTGAGAAAAAAACCCACCATGCTGTGCAGTAGTATAAATTAACACATGAATTTCCTTTATTTCTCAGTGTCATTGACCTTGCCTTCCACCAAAAATACGTTAGTCTTTGATTGCTGTGAAGAATTTTTGGAACACATTTATAACTTCCATTTTTTTTTACAAGGCCGGAAGATATCTCAAATCATTTTATCATAGGTAGACCCATTTTTAAACTTATAAAGTATGTGTAGTTCACTTCCCAAGAAACATTCTAAGAAAACAGCACTGATAACATGGCCCATAGTTAGCAGGGTTAAGATAGAGATAGTTAAACATTTTCCGGTTCTTTGACATCTATCTTTTCTGTATGGATATATCTGTTGAGCCCATCAAAGTCTAAAATATTTCAATTCCGCATAAAATTGCAGTACCAATTGTTATATGGCATATATTTTATATTGTGGAGAGATGGAAAAGCATATCTAAATGCATCATGCCTCTACTCAGAAGTAATGCAAATCTTCTGTCTTGCCAGTTCTAGAAATAATTGAAAATGATAGTAGATAAAGACTAGATACATTTTTCTCTTCTGCACTCCTGCAAAATCTTATGTGCTGTGATCATCATCATGCATTAAGCATCTGCTGTAAGCCAGACATTCTACTATGGGCAAAGGAATGTTGACGGCATCGTCTATACCCTCAACTCTTATCAATCAAAAGCAAGTAAATAAATACAGTTTAAAGCAGGAGGGAGGAAAGAATAAACATTTGACTAAGAAAAAACTTGTAAGTACAAAGATATTCTACAAATTATGAGTAGAGCTATGTGCAATAAGTCTCCAGTATTTACCTAATTAGATAGACTGAACATGTATGCCTGTGTCTTTTGTGAATTGTGTATGATTTATACTAATTATCACCATAATACAAGGAATTCATGAATAACAGGTTTTTTAATGATCACGTGTTTAAAAGACCTGAAAAAATGCCCATGACAGAGGCGCAGACTAAAGAAGATGGGTGTATTAGAAGCAGTGGAACCGATGGCAGCCTATCATGAACCCCGGAATGCACTTGTGGATTTACCACCACTCACAATCTGAATTTCCTCATTATCAGCCTGAGAGTTAAACTCAGGGAGATGACATCATTCTGGTCAGACTTCCAGGGGAATGAACTATCTGAACCACTCTACTTCTGTGTCCAAACTATTGGTGTCCTTCATGCTTTTCTTCTACAGTGCCTCTTTCTGACCTGGCAGTCGTAGGGGGAGCTCACCAGTAAACATGGATGGTTGTGAGAGAGATGTAATTCAGATCAAATGGAAGTCTGAGGAATCTTCTAAGTAAATGACTTCTCCAGCTGCAAGGAGATCAGGATGAGATCTTAATCAACACTGGCAAATTTTGTTTTTAATAATTTTTTTATTGTGTTAGTCCCCATACAGTACATCATTAGTTTTTGATGTAGTGTTCCATGATTCATTGTTCGTGTATAACACCCAGTGCTCCAGGCAATACGTGCCCTCCTTAATACCCATCACCAGGCTCACCCATCTCCCGACACCCTCACCTCTAAAACCCTCAGTCTGATTTCTGGAATTCGTAGTCTCTCATGGTTCACCTCCAGGTCTGATCACCCCCCTTCATTTTACCCCTTCCTTCTCCTAATGTCCTTCATGCTATTCCTTATGTTCCACAAATAAGTGAAACCATATGTTGTCCTTCCGTGTTTGACTTATTTCACTCAGCATAATCTCTTCCGGTTCCATCCATGTTCGTGCAAATGTTGGGTATTCATCCTGATGGCTGAATAATATTCCATTGTCTATATGGATGACATCTTCTTTATCCATTTGTCTTTTGAAGGGCATCACAGCTCCTTTCACAGTTCAGCTATTGTGGACATTGCGGCTTCATTCATTGTGTACATGTATATTCGAGTACATAGGTCCTTCTTTTCACTACATCTGTATCTTTGGGGTAGTGCAATTGCTGGGTCATAGGGTAATTCTATTTTTAACTTTTTAAGGAACCTCCACACTGTTTTCCAAAGTGGCTGTACCAACTTGCATTCCCACCAACAGTGTGAGAGGGTTCCCCTTTCTCTACAACCTCTCCAACATTTGTTGTTTCTTGTCTTGTCAGTTTTTGCCATTTAACTTGTTTAAGGTAGTATCTCAAATGTGGTTTTGATTTGAATTTCCCTTATGGCTAATGATGTTGAACAATTTTTCATGTGTCTGTTAGCCATTTGTCTTCTTCTTAGTGTTTTTTTTTTTAAGATTTTATTTATTTATTTGACACAGAGATAGAGAGGACAAGTAGGCAGAGTGGCGGACAGAAGGAGAGGGAGAAGCAGGCAGTCCACTGAGCAGGGAGCCTGATGTCGGGCTCGATCCCAGGACCTGCGATCATGACCTAAGCCAAAGGCAGCCACTTAACCAACTGAGCCAATCAGGTGCCCCAGCCATTTGCCTGCTTTGAAGAAGTGCCTGTTAATGTGTTCTGCCCATTTTTTGACTTAATTGTTTTGGGTTGTCTCTTTGTTTTGTTGACTATTTCCCTTGCTGTGCAGAAGATTTTTATCTTGATGAAGTCCCAAAAGTTCATTTTTGCTTTTGTTTCCCTTGCCTTTGGAGATGTGTTTTGAAAGAAGTTGCTGTGGCCAATGTCAAAAAGGTTGCTGCATATGTTATCCTCTCAGTTTTTGATGGATTCTTGTCTCACTCATCCATTTAGAGTTTATCTTTGTGTATGGTTTAAGAGAATGGTCAATTTCATTCTTCTATATGTAGCTTTCCAGTTTTCCCAGCACCGGTTATTGAGGAGACGTTTTTCCATTGAATATTTTTTTCCTGATTTGTCAAAGATTATTTGACCATAGAGTTGAGGGTCCCTATCTGAGCTCTCTTTTCTGTTCCATTGATCTATGTGTCTGTTTTTATGCCAGTACAATATTTCTTAGTGATCACAGATTTGTAATATAGCTTGAAAGCAGGCAACATGATGCCTCCAGCTTTGTTTCTCTTTTCAACATCTCCTTGGGGATTAGTGGTCTTTTCTCATTCCATAGAAATTTTAGGATTGTTTGTTCTAGCACTTTGAAAAATGTCATTTGTATTTTGATTGTGATGATGTTGAAAGTATAGATTGCTCTGGGCAGCATAAACATTTTAGCAATGTTTATTTTTCCAATCCATGAACATGGGATGTTTTTCCATCTTTTTGTGTCTTTTTCAATTTCCTTCATAAGTGTTCTATAGTTTCTAGAGTATAGATCCTTTACCTCTTTGGTTAGGTTTATTCCAAGGTATCTTAGATCATCTGAGCAGAAAATCAGCAAAGAAACAAGAGCTTTGAATGACACACTGAACCAGCTGGACCTCATAGATACATATAGAATATTGCACCCTAAAACAACAAACACACATGGGACTTTCTCCAGAATAGACCACATACTGGGTCAGAAATCAGGTCCACCTGATATCAAAAGATTGAGATTATTCCCTGTATATTCTCAGACCATAATGCTTTGAAACTGGAAGTCAATCACAAGAAAAAATTTGGAAGAAATTCAAACATTTGGAAACTGAAGACCATCCTGCTTAAGAATATTTGGGTCAACAGGGAAATCAAAGAACTTTAACAATTCATGGAAACCAATGAGAATGAAAACACATCAGTCCAAAATCTATTGGATACTGCAAAGGTGGTCCTAAGGGGGAAATACATAGCCATCCAACCCTCACTCAAAAAAATAGAAAAGTCCTGAATATACAAATTAACTTTACATCTTAAAGAACTGGAGAAAGAACAACAAATAAAGCCTAATCCAGGCATAAGAAGAGAAATAATTAAGATTAGAGCAAAGATCAATGAATTAGAAACTAGAAATACAGTAGAACAGATCAACAAACTAGAAGCTGGCTCTTTGAAAGAATCAATAAGATTGATAAACCACTGGCCGGACTTATCCAAACAAAAAGAGAAAGGACCCAAATTAATAAAATTATGAATGAAAAAGGAGAGATCAGGACTAACACTATGAAAATAGAAACAATTATTAGAAATTATTATCAACAACTATATGCCAATAAGTTAAGCAACCTGGAAGAAATGGATGCCTTCCTGGAAACCTATAAACTAACAAGACTGAAACAGGAAGAAATTAACAACCTGAATAGACCAATAACTAGTAATGAGATTGAAGTAGTGGTCAAAAAGCTCCCCCAAAACTGGAGTCCAGGACCTGATGGATTCCCTGGGGAATTCTACCAAACATTCAAAGAAGAAGTAATACCTATTCTCCTGAAGCCATTTAAAAAAATAGAAACGGAAGGAAAACTTCCAAACTCATTCTATAAGACCAGCATTGCCTTGATCCCAAAACCAGGCAAAGAACCCATCAAGAAAGAGAATTACAGACAAATATCCCTGATGAATATGGATGCAAAAATTCTCAACAAGACCCTAACTGATAGGATCAAACAGTATGTCAGAAGGATTATCCATCATGACCAGGTGGGATGTATCCCTGACATCCACGGGTAGTTCAACATTCACAAATCAATCAATGTGATAGAACACATAAATAAGAGGAGACAAGAAACACATGGTCCTCTCAGTTGATCCAGAAAGAGCATTTGACAAAATATAACATCCTTTCCTGATTAAAACTCTTCAGAGTATAGGGATAGAGGGACTATTCCTCAATTTCATAAAGACTATCTATGAAAGGCCCACAGCAAATATAATTCTCATTGAGGAAAAGCTGAGAGCCTTTCCCTTAAGATCAGAAAACGACAAGGATGCCCACTCTCGCCCTGTTGTTCAACATAGTACTAGAAGTCCTAGCAACAGCAATCAGACAACAAGAAATAAAATGTATTCAAATTGGCAGAGAAGAAGTCAAACTCTCTCTTCATGGATGACATGATACTTTATGTGGAAAACCCAAGAGACTCCACCCCCAAACTACTGGAACTCATATTGCAATTCAGGATACAAAATCAATGCACAGAAATCAGTTGCTTTCCTGTAAATAACAGTGTGACTGTAGAAAGAGAAATTAAGGGATCAATTCCATTTATAATAGCACCAAAAACCTTGATCAACACTGGCAACTTCTGATTCCTGGATTTTCTCTCCTTTAATCTCAAAGCTAGTGATGCCCAAACCATATTCCACAAAACTCTAGTGTGCTGTGTAAGAATTGTTTTATGGGAGATGAATCTTCTCAAAAAGAAAACATTTTAACTACTGTCATCTAGCCATCCCCCTCCCTATTATAATACAATTTTAGCTTCTCTGATCATATTACAGTTCTGTCTCCTTATAATGTCATTATTTCCAGATCTCCTTAGTGGAGGATTAGGAGTTTCCAAACTCTTTAGTCACTCCTATTGAGAACATCACAGAAGGTTGATCATCTTGGGATAATCATGGATGTCTTATATGTGGCTTTTACTTGTTTAATTTTCATTGCTGTTAAAGGGGGTTCTAATCTTTGAGCTAGACGTAGGTAAATAAACCTTTTTGCATTTCCATGCAAGATTGAGAGGAAAACCTACATAAAATATGCATAAATGGGCACTCTCATATTCTTTATTTTAGCACTCTAACAACCAACTTTATTCCATGTGTTTTTAAAAATTACACTACAGCAGTATAGAAAGGCAATGACATCCATTGGCCATCTCATACTCTTAACAGAAGAATCAATTAAAAAAATAAAAAGACTTGTACTATAATTTTAGAACAAGTATCAATTTTCATGCAAAAGGACAAATCTAGTCAATCAATAAAGAAATGAACAAATAAGATGGAAATGTTTCTCAAGTGAAATACTTCACAGTTGAAAATCATTATTCCTTTATACAAGAAAGCAGCATATGTAAAGAAGAACATAAGGTTCTGTCTTTCCATCATGTAGTTAAGCTCACCTTTTATTTATTAAAGAGGAGCAAAATAAACAGTGCCACCTCAGCCTATCCCTTGGGACTTAGGTTACAGAAAAAAAAATCATGTCTATACCCTGGTAGCATTTCTTATTTTGCTTGAAAAGCAGTAAAATATTAAATCATGTATCACTGCTTTCCTAAAATATCTTTTAATACCCTAGAGGAAAAACAGTAAACTGTCTTGCTCTCTGATTTTTAGGACAACTATTTGTAGTCATTCTCAAAATGCATTCCATGAAAAAAAGTTGCTTTTCTCTTATTTCTTTCCTTTTTAAAATAATTTTTACAAACTCCCTAACAGATTCAATATCCTGAAAAAACTGGAAGATACTTATAACTGAACAACAGGCCTATAGAAACCCAAAGGCAATTATCTCTTGTATAAATATCCCTTAAGCAAACTTCAACTGACTTTTAAGAAACAGGTCAATTCTGCTCAAGAATTTTTTTCAGGTAGAAAATTCACACTGTCTACTCTTTTATGTCCTGGACTTCCCTCCTTCTAGATCCCCTCAATCCTAATTTCGTTTATCATTCTCCAACTTGGAAAACATCATCTAGCCACAGGGAATAGATCAGAAGCTTTTGAGAAGCATGCCTCCCTGTCTTCCTGTTTCATTGCTTTTGGGTTGCTCATGTGTGTTCCCATTTTAGGCTACCCTGAGAAATATTTCTCTTATTTTGGGTATTATCAGTTTATAGCATAGTCTAAAATTTCATACCTATCTTTGAATCTCTGAAATTGTTTTTGCATTTTCACATAAATATACAATAACTAAGAATTAATGTATACTTGTGGTAACTATTTTTCAAAATTAGTCTCTACCCAAAAAGACTTCAGTTGTTAATTATTTAAAGTATTGAATTTTTGCTTTTATTTTTCAAAGGTAAAGACTTCTGAAGAAACCTAGAAAATATTTGAAAAAATGACAGTGAAAATTGCAAACACGATGTTTGAATGCTTGTCCACATAACTCAGGGCTTATGTGAAGATTTTCCAAGTGATGCAGAAGAACAGGTCCTTTCTAATTAACCTGTGCAAATTCCATAGAATCGGGATCAGAAACAATTTTTCTATTTTTCACTTCCATTTTTTGCCATAACAAATTTCCCCTTATTCATTTTTAATCTTATAGAAAAGTGATGACTATCCATTGTGTGAGAGGATAAACTTCAAACTTTTAAAAAGGAATCAGAGTAGAAATATCTATAGCAATGTAATTGAATACCTTCTGAACCCCTCCTACTCACATAGCCTTCTGCTGTAGGTTACAGAGAAACATGACACTTCTTATCATCAGTGTACTTACAAGTAATACAGAAAATAAAATATACAAGAAAAAATAACAGTGTGGTTCATGGTTTAAGAGTTACACAAAGCAATTATCCATTTAACAAATATTTATTGTTGTGCCAAACACTCGGCTAAATGTTGGGTTTTTAAAAACATGAGTGTATTTATTTATTTATTTTTTTTTTTTTAAAGATTTTATTTATTTATTTGAGAGAGAAACAGTGAGAGAGAGCATGAGCTAGGAGAAGGTCAGAGAGCGAAGCAGACTTCCCATGGAGCTGGGAGCCTGATGCGGGACTCGATCCCGGGACTCCGGGATCATGACCTGAGCCGAAGGCAGTCGC